>NW_027042053.1:0-925 GCF_035927965.1 Recurvomyces mirabilis | reverse complement strand
TACCACTAATAATAATAATCAGAATAACAATAATAATAATACGTATAATAATTATAATACTACTATATAATAGTACTATATAATAGTACTATATAATAGTAATTATAGATATATATACTAAGTAAAGTTAGATATAGGATTACTATAACTAATATAGATTCTTTAGAGTTAGGAAGAATAGCTCTATATTCTAATTCTAACTTTATAGAGTTCTATAGAAGAGATTACTTAATTATAATAATTAAGTAATTAAGAATTAATATAGTAGTATCTAAAAAGAATATCTTATAGCGTATAGGGCGCAACTTAACTAATACTAGTTAAGGCTAGCGCTAATTACTACTTTCTTATACGTAAGACGCCTATATAGTATAATATATACGTATACTAGACGCTAAGTCTTATATAACCCCTTACTATTATATACCTATAGTATAAGAGGGTTAGAGCTCGTTAGACGAGTAAGTTCTAAGCGATAGGTTAGATAAGTAACTACTCTAAGATTAACCTTTTAGTAGGTTAGTAACTTAGGTTAAATATAAACTATCTATATAAGAAAAGTCTATTCTATATATATAGAAGATTTATATATAGTTACAATTACCTATAGTAGTCGTAACTAGATTATAGTTACTAGAGGTATTTACGACCCTAATTACTTAGTTACTTAGTAACAAAGTACTCCCTTATACGATTGTAGATTCCTACTAAGTCGGAGATAAGACGTATAGCCGCTATTCCCGCCTCTATAGAATATAGGCCGCTAGCGGCAAAACTACGCCTACTCCTATATATATATTTATAATACTTACTATAAGGTTTCCGGCGTAGTTACGTAGGGGATACGGTGTTATACACCTGCGGTACAAGGGGGTTAGAGCTCGTTAGACGAGTAAGTTCTAAGCGATAGGTCGGGTAAGTAACT
>NW_027042052.1:0-938 GCF_035927965.1 Recurvomyces mirabilis | reverse complement strand
AAAGAGTGTAGCGAACGACTTTGAGAAGGAGCGTCGTTTGCGTCGGCGTCGCAGATTGATTGAAACTGTGATGAAGGGAGGAGAGACTCGATCCACCGTGCACCGGGGGCATCGTCTGAACAAAAGGCAGAGGCGCAACGCTGTCTCACCCCTGTACACCTGCCGGTGGCCTCTGCGCACTCACCTTGTCGGCGACCACCTGCAATTTGGCGTCAATCAACGAAGGCAAAGGCTAATCTGCAAGTCGCATGCCGTTCAACTCGTTTGATTGGCGGGATGGGCGCGTTGGCAGAGGAGGATAGACAGGCGGTCGTTTGATAGTCGCCCCTGGCTAAGCTCGATACGTGCTTAGTGTCCTCGCGACGACCCGTAGCCGATGCAGGTACGGCGCTTCACTGCAGCGGCACAGCATATTCGTCGTTGTGCGGAAGTCAATCTATGGTTCAGATCTTCCCACGCATTCGCGTGATGCATCGCTCGTGCGATTAGAAGGATGCAATTGCGCAGCCAGTCATGCGGCTACACTTCGCTATCGTATCGTCTGGTTTGCCCAGACGAACCATCCATATCAGCCGGTGCTACCTAGCCCAAGGCCGTGAATTTGCCAACCAACGGCGATATAGTGAGGTGCTCCGCCTTAGATTGATTCCTGATTTCGCCAGCGTCGCCCAGCACCCGCCGCGTCTTGCCGCGCCTGCATCGAAGCACACGTTTTCTCCGAAACGAGGTCCACTTTCCGACCAGCGACGATCGCTCTTTCTCGCTCTGGTCCCGCCCGAAAGCAGCTGGGCGCAGCAAACGTCGTGCAACTTCTTGTTCGGAAGCACACGCGACGATGCACGAGATTTTCGTCTGTACATGCTGTGATACATCTCGGTCGAACAATGGGATGACGAATATGATGCGAGATGGTGGCGGTCAGCAGGAACAGTTTCTTG
>NW_027042051.1:0-994 GCF_035927965.1 Recurvomyces mirabilis | reverse complement strand
TAAACGGAGACTATCCTTACGAAAGCTCTACCGCTTAACTATTTCGAATCTACGCTCGTATAGTAGGGCTATAATTCCGTTAGTAGAGAGGATTTATATTTCTACTCTACTTCTACTTAGCGCTATTATATCGAAGATTACGCTACTATATAGTAGTCGTCCCTAGTAGACGTTATTAAGAAAGCCCGGCGAGTTACTATTATAGTAGACGGGTAGAGCGCGATATATATTAAGTACGGTTTCTTAGCTATTAACGTATACTAGATCGACGAGTAGTAGGAGTTTTACGAAGAGCTACTAGAACTTCCTATAATTATAGGAAGATATACTAGAGCAAATCTCGCTACTATAATAGAGAAAACTCTATTAAAATACGGCATCGATATAGAGGAGAAGCTTATCGTAATTATAATAGATAACGTAAGTAATAACAATATAATATATAAGGCTATCGCTACTACTATAGCTAGGTTTAATAGGTAGACCTCCTTACTATTATAATATATAGTAGACTCCGATCTCCTCGATAACGACGACGGTAGAATAGATATAGTCGAGGGTATAGAGGCTAATAATACGATATATATACCTTATATAGCGTATATTTTCTAGCTTACTATTAAGGCATTATATAGTAAGCTTAAGATTATAGCGTCGAATAAGGATATTATAAAGGCTTAGAATAAAGATACGTTAAGGAAGTAACTTAAGGATCTTAAGGCAAAAAAAAAGCTAGAGGGCATTTTATATCTACTAGCGAAGGTATATTTTCTTATTATAATATATAATATAGTTAGTAAGTAGTCGGCAAGTACTCTAGGTTCGGGCTATAACTATATATATTAATATAAGCGACTAACGGGCTAGTAAGTTTTAGACTATAATATAGGATCTTATAGACCGTAAGGCTAAAGGTAGCGATAGTCGAGTTCTTAAACGAGTAGTACGACTACTATAGGATATTTAAACTCGATAGGATTCTATAATATATATA
>NW_027042050.1:0-1029 GCF_035927965.1 Recurvomyces mirabilis | reverse complement strand
TTTAACCTAAGTTACTAACCTACTAAAAGGTTAAATCTTAGAGTAGTTACTTACCCGACCTATCGCTTAGAACTTACCCGTCTAACGAGCTCTAACCCCTTATACCGTAGGTATATAATATTTTAAATACCCTTATAGTAAGTAAGTACCCTAAGTAAATAAATAGCTCCTAATAACGAAAGAGACGTTAGTATAGCTTCGACTACTTAAGCTAGTACCTCTACTAGTAAAGATAGGATAAAGTATTCTACTAAGCCGGACTTCTTCTATAGAGATCGTAATAAACTCGATAACTAGTTAAACTAGATTATACTATATTTCTCCTTTAAAGGTATTATAAGCGAATAACGACGTTATTATATTATAGTATCTTACCTTTAAGGTAAAGCTTAGAACTAGATATAACCTAAGTTAACTACTATTTTACTATACTAAGACGACCCTAAAAGGATCTTCGATAACTTTAGAAGATTCGTCGTTTAGGTTAGAAGCGTCTATAGGCTTAGTAATAACTAGTAGGTCGTAATCTAGAATATTTAATAAGTTATATAGAAAGTATCTATATCTTAGTATACTACTAAGTAGGATAAGGTTATATTAAGGACTATATACTATCGAGGACTTAAGAATAATATTAAGGATAAGCTTATAAGATATAGAGGAACCTAGAAAAACTTAAGCTAATTATAGGAGGCTATAATTAAAGTAGATAATATACTCTATAAATAATATATAGAAAAACGTAATACTAATTAGGACTACGGACGAACTAGCTATACTCCCTATAGCTAAACTAGAGGATAGTAACGTCGCGACCCTAACGCTATAGAACTCGATACTACTTAACGTAAGTTTAAAAGAGGTAAAACTAATAGAGTAGGAGCTAAGGGTAAGAACTACGCCTAAGGTAAGAAGTAAGAACTAAAGTACTATTTATATAGAAAGGAAGGATACTACGTACGAGACTACCGTAGCCGTAAGGTACAACTATAGCAGAACTATAGGGCAGATCTTAGGGAGGTTAACGCT
>NW_027042049.1:0-1029 GCF_035927965.1 Recurvomyces mirabilis | reverse complement strand
ATTAGTAATCCCTCGTTACTTAGGGCTAGTTTACGACTTTCCTTCTAGATTTGCTAGATAATCCTATCGCGCGCTTATTAGATACCTATAAGCTATATATAGCAGCTAAATAGCGCAAAGGCTAGTCTATACGGGTTTTCCTAACGTATATAGAGACCCTAGAATAGTAGCTAGATCTATATACCGAGAAGTAGAAGTTGTACTATTACTACTCTCGCCTACGGCCTAAATTAAGGATCGTAGTAACTAATTATAATTAGGTTCCTACCGATTAGAAAGAGTTATATAACTTAGCGACTAGGCTCGAGAAAAATATTCGAGATAGCAAGCGAACCGTAACTAAGACTATCGTACGCGAAAAGCGAGTAAAGTTATAGCTAAGAGGAAGGACTAGCGGAGGCGCGACGTATACCGTACGCACTTTGTACTCGATAACCTTAACCTCGAGTTCGGCTAGAACGTTAGATAAGACGAGGATAGATTACTCCTACCTCGAATACTATAATTACGGTAAGAAGGGGTATATATCGCCTAATTACTCTAATCTAGCGAAGCCGAAACGGTCTTAGAACCCTAATACTATCCTAATAAAGGGATAAGCGTAGGCCTTATTACCTCTACTTCTGTTATATACCTGCGGTACAAGGGGGTTAGAGCTCGTTAGACGAGTAAGTTCTAAGCGATAGGTCGGGTAAGTAACTACTCTAAGGTTTAACCTTTCGGCGGGTTGGTAACTTAGGTTAAACACGAACTACCTATATAAGAAACGCTTATTCTATATATATAGGAGATTCGTGTCTCTACTAATCCGACTAATCGTAGCGCGGTTAGTTTAGTTAGTAGTATCTAATCCGACTAATCGAAGGAGTATTAGTCGTATTAGTTATAGGAGCGGAAGCCTCCGCTCCTAACTTCCTATCTACTCGCTTATCCTACTAATCGTATTATAGTATCCGTAATACTATCCCCTTCTATACTAGTTCCGTCCTCGGAACCTTAAGTAATAGAGGTCCGCTATTTTAGTAATCC
>NW_027042048.1:0-1150 GCF_035927965.1 Recurvomyces mirabilis | reverse complement strand
AATAATATCTCGTTCTAGATCGAATATAGCGAGCGTTAGTACGGATATACTAACTTCCTTTAGCTTCTAGAAAGCTTACTCCTATATCGTCGTCTAGTTCTATTAGATATCCTTTTTTGTTAAGTTAGTTAAGGGTATAGCTATCCTTAAGTAATCCTTAATAAATTTTCGGTTATAGTTAGCTAGTCCGAGGAATACTTAAATATCTCGAACTATCGTTAGAGTAGGCTATTCTATAATTAACCTAATCTTTTCTAGATCTATACGAATACCGTTAACTCTAACGATAAAGCCTAAGAAGTCGACCTCCTTATAGAAGAACTTATACTTCTTAGGTATAGTCTTAAAGCCTAAATTGCTAAGGCGTTCGAGTACCTCGCCGACGTGTCTAGCGTATAATTCTCGAGAACTATTTATAAAGATAAGTATATCGTCTATATAGGCGATTACTATAATATCGAGGACGTCGCGTAGAGCGTCGTTAATAACTTCTTAGTATATCTGTTATACACCTACGGTATAAGGGGGTTAGAGCTCGTTAGACGAGTAAGTTCTAAGCGATAGGTCGGGTAAGTAACTACTCTAAGGTTTGACCTTTCGGCGGGTTAGTAACTTAGGTTAAACACGAACTACCTATATAAGAAACGTCTATTCTATATATATAGGAGATTCGTATATAGTCGCGATTACTAATAGTAATTGCGACCCGATTATAGTTACCTATAGCGATTATAATTCGGATTATTCGATTACCTAGTAATAAGGTAATCTTATATCTAGTCCTAAAGTTAGTCTGCTAGCCTTAGGCCTTAGTTCCTAACTCGTTACTAATAATTGAGTTCTATGTCCGTAACAATATCGCTAGCGTATTTGTTAAGCCTATTAGTATAACTTAGAATTAGTATAGTCCGAAGCGCGTTCTAAAGGCTATCTTCTATTCTTCTCCGGGTGCTATACGTACTACGTAGAAGGCGTCCCGTAGGTCGATATCAAGACCCTCGCGGGGGACTAGTAGTACGTAACTACCGGAACGCTTACAGCGGGCGCTCCTGTAAGCGCATACTTATAAGGTGCGATCCGGACGCTCTACGCGAAAGGTCGCACCGGGCGCGCGAGCCGCGACCTAGTAGATATATATAAGCACGAAGGT
>NW_027042047.1:0-1238 GCF_035927965.1 Recurvomyces mirabilis | reverse complement strand
TTAAGGTAGACGATATACTCTATAAACGATATATAGAAAAACGTAATACTAATTAGGACCGCGGACGAACTAGCTATGCTCCCTACGGTCGGACCGGAGGATAGTAACGTCGCGACCCTAACGCTATAGAACTCGACGCTACTTAACGCAAGTTTAGAGGAGGTAAACCTAATAGAGTAGGAGCTAAGGGCAAGAACTATGCCTAAGGTAAAAAGCAAGGACTAAAGTGCTATTCGTACGGAAAGGAAGGACACTACGTACGAGACTACCGTAGCCGTAAGGTACAACTATAGCAGAACTATAGGGCAGATCTTAGGGAGGTTAACGCTATAGAGATTAACGTTATAGAACGACGTAATCTATTTGCCGAACATATTTAGGAAGCTATTAACGTTATTTAGTTAGGAATGTACGTTAGTAAGGAATTAGCTAATAGCAACGCTATACGACAAACGCAATCCGAAATTACTAATACGATAAGCTTAATAAGGAAACGATACTCTAATCGTAAGGACGAAATTATTAAATAGGAGAACAAGTTCCTCGAACTACTCGGAACGGTCTCTACGGACGACATTTACGTTATCCGCGATACGATAATAAAGATCGGAGAAAGTATTAGAAAGGACCTAGATAGCGAATATAAACAACTACACTAGATAGGATATTATAACGACTCCTATATAACTTACTACTCGAGTAAGGTAGACTTAGGATAGTTCCCGAGTAAGCCTCGTCGAGAGTTTAATTCGACGGAATTATAGGGATCTAATAGTACTACGTATCGGCCCCCTATGTTCGAACTAGTACTAGTTCGACAACGGTAACTATAGTAGGATAGAGACGACGGTATTTACGCCCGAGGAAGGTCTCTACCTCTACTTAGGTAGGAGGATATAACCCTATAAGAAATATAACAACCTTAGGAGGAGGAATCCGACAACGAAGAGGAACTAAGACAACTAGTCGTAATATACGATTAGGGAAGCTTCGCGCTAACCCCTATTATACTAGACTCTAAGGACGGTTACGAGGACACGCCCGAGTTATTAGAATACGAATATACCGACGACGATAATAATAGCGATAACGAAACACTTAACTTTAGTATTAACGTACTAGAACTAATTAGACGAATAATTCTTATAATAGTTAGACAATACGAGGAAGTCTTCCCGAAGGTATAAGGGAAACGACGACTATATCGAAACAACTTCGACTTACTACTTAATAGCCTA
>NW_027042046.1:0-1326 GCF_035927965.1 Recurvomyces mirabilis | reverse complement strand
GGGTCTATCCTTAGGCTATAGTATAATTCTTCCTCGTTCGATACTTGTCGATACTAGTCCTTTAGTTAATAGTAATAGCTTACCGAAAACCTATCCCTTCTATACTAGTAGTAGTAGGATCTTATAGGTTATAGCGTATAACTACTTATATAACGTAGTCTTATACTACTAGATTATCTCTTATTCTATAATAAGGTCGTTCTACTAGTTCTCCTATATTATATAGATCTCGTTAAATCGCTATATAAGTACCTTAACGTAGTCTCGTATATTTTTACTAATATAGATCCTATCTAGGGCGTAATATTCTCTAGACCTATCGAACTTACTTCCTATTAAGGGTATATCTTATATATAGTAATATCCTCTATCGAGGTTAACTTATCGATAGTCCTAAAACTCCCTCTATAAGCTATTAAGTAGTAAGTTAAAGTTATTTTAATATAGTCGTCGTTTCTCTTATACCTTCGGGAAGACTTCCTTGTATTATCTAACTATTATAAGAATTATTTATCTAATTAGTTCTAGTACGTTAATACTAAAGTTAAGTATTTTATTATCGCTATTATTATCGTCGTCGGTATATTCGTATTCTAATAACTCGGGCGTATCCTTATAACCGTCCTTAGAGTCTAGTATAATAGGGGTTAGCGCGAAGCTTCCCTAATCGTATATTATAACTAGTTATCTTAATTCTTCTTTATCGTCGGATTCCTCCTTCTAAGGTTATTATATTTCTTATAGGGTTATATCCTCCCGCCTAAGTAGAGGTAGAGACCTTCCTTAGGCGTAAATGCCGTCGTCTCTATCCTACTATAGTTACCGTTAGCGAACTAGTACTAGTTCGAATATAGGGGGCTAATACGTAGCGCTATTAGATCCCTATAATTCTATTAAATTAAGCTCTCGATAAGGCTTACTCGGAAACTATCCTAAGTCTACCTTACTTAAGTAGTAAGTCGTATAGGAGTCGTTATAATATCCTATCTAGTATAGTTACTTATATTCATTATCTAGGTCCTTTATAACGCTTTCCCTAATCCTAATTATTATATCGCGGATAACGTAGATATCGTCCGTAGAGACTATTCTAAGTAGTTCGAGGAACTCGTTCTCCTATTCGATAATATCGTCCTTACGATTAAGGTATCGCTTTCTTATTAAGCTTATCGTATTAGTAATTTTAGATTACGTTTATCGTATAGTATTACTATTAGCTAGTTCCTTACTAACGTATATTCCTAACTAGATAACGTTAATAGCTTCCTAAATATATTTAGTAAATAGATTACGTCGTTCTATAACGTTAATCTCTATAGCGTTAAC
>NW_027042045.1:0-1386 GCF_035927965.1 Recurvomyces mirabilis | reverse complement strand
TCCCGTAACCTTAAAGTTCGTTATCCGAAGATAAGTTCTCTTATAACTAAGAATCGACTTCGCCTTGCTTAAGAAATTGTTATGCACCTGCGGTACAAGGGGGTTAGAGCTCGTTAGACGAGTAAATTCTAAGCGATAGGTCGGGTAAGTAACTGCTCTAAGGTTTGACCTTTCGGCGGGTTGGTAACTTAGGTTGAACACGAACTACCTACATAAGAAACGCTTACTCTATATATATAGGAGATTCGTGTCCCTACTAATCCGACTGATCGTAGCGCGGTTAGTTTAGTTAGTAGTGTCTAATCCGACTAATCGAAGGAGTGTTAGTCGTATTAGTTGTAGGAGCGGAAGCCTCCGCTCCTAGCTTCCTGTCTACTCGCTTATCCCACTAATCGTGTTATAGTATCCGTAACACTATCCCCTTCTATACTAGTTCCGTCCTCGGAACCTTAAGTAATGGAGGTCCGCTGTTTTAGTGATCCTATAAGCTTCGTTATGCCTCTAACATCTTCTACTTAATACCGAACCTAACTCTTATTAGAGGTCGCGACTAGTATAGAAATAGCTCCTTGTTCTAGTTGTCGAAATACAAAGGTGAAGCCTAGCGATCTAAAACCGAAATGTATAATTAGCGCGAAATCGAAACGCTATTCTAAGTGCGTGCGGAAGGGTTATACTAACTACAACGTAACCCTAACTACTCCTTAGTAGATTAGGCTTCGGGAGACTCGGAACAAGCTACGGAGAGAGTTAGAGTAGCTTAAGGAGGAGGAGATTTCTTTGTTATAGCAGCTTACTACGAGGCGACAAAAGAAGGTTCGAGTTCGCAAGCAGCTTCGACTTGCTAAAAATCGGACGGACGATACGGTTAGTAAAGAGCTTAACAACCTAGAGGTTGCTAATAATGTCGAGGCATCGTTACTTCCGTCGTTAGAAGAGGGCGTCGAGGCGGAGGCGTTGCCTTAGCCGGTCTATAGTGTTCTTAAATTAAGTCCTAGCGAATAGGCCGGGCTCTAGAAATTGCCTAACAACTTTTGGGACGATCTTATAGCTACGCCAATAGTTAACGTCGGTAAAAGTCCCGGAGGAGTCCTTAGCAGTTCTTAAGGTAAGTCCTTAGTTCCTACGTGTTGTCTTCGCTAGGGTATCCTTTCTATTTAACTAGGTATTTCTAACCTCTTTTCTCTAGGATTTCTTCTACTTCCTATTCCTAGTTTTCTTAGGACTCGTAGTAGAATGTCGTTTAAAGCGCGGTGTCTAGGTGCGCTAGTTCGAGGAGGGAAACGTAGAATACGGGGTGCACCCTAGTATCCCTAGGTAGTTCGAGTCGGTAGTTGAGTTCGCCTCTTTTCTTAGCGATTAGAAACGGTCCGACCTTTATATAAT
>NW_027042044.1:0-1405 GCF_035927965.1 Recurvomyces mirabilis | reverse complement strand
GCCCGGCTGTCTCTTCCAGCGGCGTTGTTTGCGGGTGTGAGTCGATTCGTGCCTGGAAAGAGACAGCGTCCTTTGTTGATGCTGATGCAGGCTGACGCCCTTCTTGAGCAATCGCGATTTCCTGTTGTGGATGGCCCGTCACATGCTCGGATGTTTTTGGCCCATTCCCGCTGGTCGTTGATGTCCAAAAGTCCAGTCTATCACCCTTGTTCTTGTCTGTAGGCGGCGACAGCTCTGCTTCCACGTGCCCGCTCTGAAATGACTTCTCAACGACCTTCATTGAGGAAGTAACATCCAGGGCAGGCTGCTCTTCAACAGGTGATCTTGAGGATAAAGCCACTTCTGGCGCGAAAGCCCGCACACTTGACCCACGGCTTTCCTCCACTGACTTCACAGCAGGCGTTGCATCGTCTCGGGTCTTATGGTCCTGGATCGCCGATTTCTTTGCTTTACATTCACTGCAAAGCGCATGTCCGATGGCTTTGAGCCCAAAAGTACGTTTCTTGCAAACGCTACAGGAAACGATAGTTTTCACTGACTTGGTACGCTTTGCAGTAGGCAGTGATGGGTCCACGTTCGGCGCCTTGCGTGCTGGCTGTGCGACTCCGGGGCTCCGCGAAGCAGAAGCACGGTAAGCGAAAACTGTCGAATCCTGCGCTCCATCGATATGTCGGTCCAATGCTGACGACATTAAGGTCTCGGATTGATAAGCTGCTTGCTCATGCTCGCTCGAGATGTTTCTTACTGCAGCAGGTGACTCCGGTACCTCTGGTAAGACGCCTGTATCTGCGGTTATGGCCGCCGTCGTTGGCGGTGGACCGTCCAAGGCATTGTCATTGGAGACACTCGTATCCTTCGCGGAAACGGATGCCTGAGCCCTCGTTGACGAGCTGGTATGACCGACCCTCTCCGTCTTGTCAGCAGTCTCTGTCGCGCTCACCACTACCTCCTGCGCAGGCCGTACAAGCTTTTTGCGAACAAGATTGAGCTTGCTAGCCTTCTTCTGTAATCCACCTACAGATGTGGCGGCAAGTGCAAAGCTTTCCTCCACAAGCAAGTCTGCCTCGTCCATGGACATTACATCTGCAACTCCACCCTCAGGCTGCATGGCACTCTCAGGCTCCATACAATTTTGGGGCTCGTTCCTGGACATCGAAGCGGATACTTGTGAGCCAGCGTGTTGTGCATCTTTCGTTATACTGTTTCCAGCAGGGTTCGTGCGTAATGTGTGTTGGCCATTGGTTCCAGCGGCAGTGATCTGCATGACAAAGTCCGGCACCATTTGCATCGCAACACCGAATGCTTGAGTCTGAGCGTCACAAATCACCCCCTCCAACCTCGCTCTTTTCGCAGGCCGTTCATCCGTAGTCACGATTGCGCCTGCCGTTTCTGTCTCCACCACAGC